>NW_022195337.1:0-11024 GCF_008641045.1 Pistacia vera | reverse complement strand
AGAGATTTTATTGAATCCCCTGTTTATTTAACTAGACAGAGCTCTAAAATATCAATCCAACTTGCTAATAAAACTTTTGTGCAGACTAAGATCAGTCTGATAGTATAAAATTTCCCCGGTGTCGCTTACAAAGTGGTCTTGCTTCAAGCTTCTGATTAGATTTTCTATCAAGTGGAATGGAATGGGGCCAGATTTCTTTGGCTCCCGATAATACTTTCCCAGTACTGGTTTTGCTGCCTTTGTCTGCATCAAAATATTCAGATAAGTAGAGATAAATATCAGTAATCAAACCATCATTTAATGATATAGAGATGGTACCGCTTCTATTAAGTGATAGTGTGGAATTTGGGGGAAGAGGTGATGGATGACATGAGTGCCAATGTCATGGTGGATATTATTGAACAATCCATAATCTCTATCCACTGTTGTAAGCCCTCCTCTCAAATAACTCCATTCCTGTCAAAAGCAGATTTATTCAGTTTTGTTCTGAAATGAGATGTTTAAGCACTTTGAATTGCAGAAACCAAACTCATGCTGAGCTAAAGAGTGTTAATACCTTGCCACGGTACCAAGGAAGTTTGTGCTCATCGTGACCGTGGTGATGCAAATAAGTAACAAAGTCTAACCACATTACAAAAATCTGCAAACAGAAACACATGCTATCAGAAAATTAACATCTTAGATGAAGAATCTATAAATTTCACCAGATTAGGAAAGCATTATAGACATACCAAGTAAGGAACGCCATAAATCTTAAGCAATTGGACAGGGCCTACTACAAAGGATAAACAGAGCAGAAAAACAGCCATTATAGTCCAACACACAGTTGAAGTCACCACTAATTTTCTCTCGTTTGCTGTGAACAAGTTGCTATAGGGGTTGAAATGAGACCCTTCCTTCCCTGGACTTCTATACCACTGTTTTTGTAAACACCAAACATGAACAAAAATTAATGTCTTACCAGCCATAAACGATCAAAGTAATTGGAACTTCATATGTATTCTTACCAGATAGAGAGGATAAGCCAACATGGGGAAAGGCACTGTGAATCTCAGAATTCGAGTACTATGAGGTAGTTCCTTGAAAGTCTTCTCAGTCAACTGCAACAATGATAGAAAAAATTAACTATAGCACTACTATTTTTTAAAACATGTGTTTCCATCAAATAAGTGTATAGGCTTTTTTATATACCGGAACCCAAGACTCATCCTTTTCAACGTTTCCATGGTTTTGATGATGAGTCCTGTGGCTAATTCTCCTGCAAGATTCATGAATAAAATGAGTCCGCAAGTAAACAGCTTACAGAGACAAAATGAACAAAAAACCAGAGTTATTAAATACACACCATCCGTGGTAAGGCACAAGGATTGAAGAATGCAGGACATGTCCTACAATACTATTGAGCTTGGAACTGTCGGAGAAACTTCCATGTCCACTTCACAATAAAAAAAAAAAAACAAAGCTCATTTTAACGCAGAATGTATAGAAATTAAAGTATATGCATCAGAAAGACAAACAAGAACAAGTTAAAATGGGAATACCAGTCATGGCCAAGAACAAAAATTGCCCAGAACATTGTTCCCTGAGCCACCCAATAGAGCGGCCAGAAGAACCAACTGTTGAAGTGAAGTGCAGCTACTATGAGTGCAGAGACAAGAAGCAAATCTCTTAAAACATAACCGAATGACCTCCATGGGTTCTTGACCCAGCAATGCTCTGGAATGGCAGCTCGGATCTCGTTTATTCTGAATGGAGGAGGTGCACTTGGGTCGAAACCATCTTGATCATTAAGAAACTTTCTTTCTTTCTCCATCGAATCAAGATATGGTTCCTGCATTTGTGGATGGAGGTAGTCGGCTACTACTTAACTCTTGCCTAAAATGCGCAAATACAATGTTTATAAAGCGCAACTTAAACGAGGAATATAAAGGGCAAAAGATTCACTGCAGTATATCACTGTATATGGACAGAGAAAGGGAGTTTACTGTATGTAAAACGCGGGATACGTCATTCATCCAACTTAAGGTCATTAAAATTTATTCTTTCTCAATCACATTAATTATCAGCGAATCTAAATGTTAATATTTTTATATATCAGAATAAATTTGCCGAAAGCTAGAGACATAAAGAGGACAGATTGAACGTGCGGAAGTGGTGAAATTTGGTTGAGCTATATGCAACTAACGTGCTAGCTGCTGTTGCGTCTGGAAATAATTTCTCTGATCTCCTCTATAGTCGGGCCAAGTATAAGTGTTGGAGTTGTCTACTACTTCGACATTAAATGAGCACTCATGCGCATTGGAGAGTCCTTGGTGAGTGGGTGGGGGGTGTTGGGGGCAACGCTCCCAACCCTGGAGCGGTTTGGGTCATTTTCAAGTATCATAAGATTTATTTAAATTATTAATTTATTAATTCTTTATTGAGTTTGAACATAGGAATAAAGATCCTTGTAATATTAGGTTTTAGTCTTTTAAACCTAGTGATAGCAAACAATAGAACAAATTCATTTATTGTAAACGAGATAGGTGAGACAATATTGAAATAATATTAACTCTACTGGATGTAGTTTATTAATTGGATGAACCAAGGTAAATCGCGCGTATTACTTTTTCTCTTTACTGTTTGAGTTTGTGTGTTTACTGTTATCTTGGTTTCGTATTAGTCTCTATTTCGTTCATCAAGTATTGCTCAATTCAAACACGAAAAGCAATTCTAAAATTAACTAGCTTCATTGCAGAGAATAAAGGATTAAAGTGTTTCTTTTTTTTAATGACAAGGGTATTTGAATTAGTTTACGCACACTTCAACTAATCTCCAACGTTAAAGTTGTATATTATGAGTTATATATTACGTGCGAAAACGTTTAAGGTGATATATATGAATTGAAAAATTGAGGTATGGAAATGGAAGAGATGTTTTTATACGGAAGGTTGACAAAACAATGCAGATTCTTTGTCTTGGATGCTAAGTTATACTTTGATATCGTTGTGTCTCCTTTATCACCACTACCATTATCACCCATCATCAATTCCTCTTATCATTATTGCTTTTCAGCGGTAGCACATTTCCGTCACGCCAATAAATTATCATTTAAGTAATTTGAGATAATCAAGTAAATCTAATGATAGGACAAAATTAATATCAGAACGTTTTGATTAGAGAATAACTCTATTTATTTATCATATAAAGTAACTTTAAAGAGAGTGAAACTAAATAATAATAAAAAATTGAAAATTGAATGACAATGTAGATGAGTATGTTAATATTTATTTATACTTTTCTATTATATAAACATTTTTTTTTTTAGTTACGGTGTCTGAACCAATTTACGTGTATTTCAACTAATCCTCAGATGAGACTAGCACAGTAACTCACCGTCATGGCCACCCACTTAAATTGTGAAGGCTCATATGGGAATTCGTCTTAACCATCAAGGCATCTGGACAAAATAAATAAAAATGATTATATTTTGAATATACTGTATTTTCTTTGAAGTGTTTCCTTCATTCATTGATTTTGGCATGTAAATTTGAGTTAATAACATGAAAAATGTATTNTGATAGTACACAATTTCTGCACAAAATGGTCTTGGCTTTTGTCTGCAATACAAGCATCAAAATCTCTCGAGATCTATTAAACATTCCAATAAACACCCTATAAGTCTAATGGATGAATTAAAGTCACAAAATGTGATAAATGTCACTTGGTGGTGAGACTCGAATACAAGATTTTTAAATAACCTAAAGTTTTGTCATTCAGTCACAAACCAAGTGATTAATAAATATGATTATTCCTTGAGACGTAAATACAAGTATTTTATAATTTGGTGACTCTTTGAGATGCAAAACTTATTAATGTCTTGTCAGTAAACAGCAAATCGAGCCTGCAAAAGTTTGTCAAATCATGGGCCTCCCAAGTCTTTGTGCAGGAGGAATAGCAATTTAGAGTCTGCTCTCTGTGGGCTCAAAGTCTAGCCTGCAAAAGTTTGTCACATCATGGACCAAAGAGGATCCACTGCAATTTAGAGATATAATAGATTTATGGAAGCAAAACTACAGTTGCATTTACCATGGTGTGAAAATCTTTGCCAAGTGAACTAGAATTTGGTTACTATTTTGAGATGAATATTGCTCATTAATGGTCATCATTTTTCTGTCTGAAAAAGGTCTGGTAAGTTCATATCATTATTATCACTCACAATCTTCTTCTGCTAACTTCACTTATGAAGATGAAGAATGGTTGAAGAGAAGAGTACAGCATTTACACTGTACCAATATGTCAGTTCATGCCCAGAATTTAATGATGAACCAGACNGCTACAGAAACATAAATCATATTAACTGAAATGTTTCATTTATCGTTTACTAAAACAGTAAACAAAAACCCAAACCAAGTGGAAAACTAATTTCTAATGATTCTATAACAAATAAAATACTCACCTTGCTTTCTTCGTCCTTTGCCATGCTAAGCAAAGCCATGAGAGCTTTACTCCTCAATTGGGTTCTAATACTCTTAGAAGAATTCCTGAGCACTTTAACTATAAGCAACACAACACCAGCATTCCTAACCCTGTACCTATTGAAAGGATACTCCTCCGAGATCTTATAAACAATGTCCAACACTCTTTCAACACAATCCACTTGAGGATTCTCCTCACCTAGAACCTCCACCGCTTTGTTTACCTGAAAATCAACATTCCTATTTACCCACTCCTCAATAGCTCCAGCCAAACCGATATTCGGTTTCAGCTCCAATGACTCCAACACCTGCCCTGTTACAGGGCAAATCGGGTCTCGACAATCGTCTAAACACCTCTCAAACCAATACTCAATTGCCTTTCTTTCATAAGTCTGTGATGACTCCAAAACTACTGGTTCTTTCATAACTTCTTTAGTTAAAGGACATAAAAAGCTTTTAAATGGAGAAATGTTAACATCATCTTCCGTTTCAATATCAAAATTTAGGCTCGAAATGTCAGGAACAATACACCAAGAATCCAAGATTCGTTGTAATGAACTCAAAATTCGTCTCTCAGGAACCGAACTGGAACGCGCCAAGTCAGTCCTTAACTGCTTGATTTGTTTCGTTAATTCAGTTAAATCATTGGATTCAAGACCTAACGTTCTCATTAAGTCCATTATTATTGCGCTCTGAACTGCTTTCGTCGTCTGTCTTGCTTCACCCTCCTTCTGTAGCGTGCAATGCACACGCTCTTCATTGTCAGTAACCTACAACACACAAAACAAAAAGCGTCAGAACATCACGCGCAAATAAAAAGTACTGTTAGTGAATTACGTTAAGCCAAGTTCAGCGTACTTTGAACAAAGTTTCTTTCATGTCACGCGAGAGATCGGAGATTTTTTTCCGAAGTTCGGGATGATCGTGAAGAGAGGTTTCGGTCAAAGCGAGCCATGCGCCGATAGCTTTCGTGCACTCCTGGAGCGCATCGGACAAAGAAATGCAATTAATGAGAACAAAAATCTTGCTTCTGTTTCGGTAAACCAACACCGTTTCCACGGCCTTGGCCAAATCTCCAGCGATGCCTTTCAAAGCGGTCTGCACGGACGGAGAAAGAGTATCAGGCGAGGAAGAAGTACGGATCAGAGTGTTGAGAAGGAGCTGGAGGCGCGTGACGTAGACGCAGAAGCGGCGGGGATTCTCGAAGAAGTCCTGGTTATTGCTGTTGTCGCTGAGGTCGGAGAGAGAGAGGTTGATTGATTCTACAGCCTCCGCCGTAGAGAACGGCGTTGGTGAAGTCATTTAACGGTCAAGATTGGTTGCTGCGGTAGTAACGAACGGCAGTTGTGACTTCGGAGTATGGGTGGTCGAATTCAGTTGAAATTAAGTCAAGTCTTTGGCTGAGCTTTGAACTGCCGCCTTCAAACTTTTGAAGGTTATAAAACGCGGAAATTGAATTAGCTAGACCCCCCAAATTTGCGTTTAAAAAAATAACCCGGAAATTTTTTTACAGTTTCTTTGAACTTTAATAATCTTGTGATGTTGTAAACTCTGAAATTCATATTAACGTCCCTTAATATGGACTGGACAAATATTCCAAAAAAAAAAAGGGGGGGACCGCTTAAGCGACCCAGTGTTCATAAGCCTTCGTCTCTTAAGCGATAATGTAAATCACTTAACCGATCTTATGAAAGACATAGTAAATATCATCCGAATATACTAGATTGTTTAAGCGATTTCAGGTTTCGCTTAAGTGATTCAGTATATTTAGCCTTAGTCACTTAAGTGATGAACAAATCGCTTAAGCAATCACGTACAAGCCAGAATCAAGACCACTTAAGCGATTCTTCTTCACTTTTACCCTTGGTCGCTTAAGCGATTAAGTTCAAGGCAGAATAAAATCACCCTAGGTCCACGATCTTTTAAACGATTTAGGTTCTTACTTAAACGACTCTTCACTTTTATAATTGGTCGCTTAAGCGATCTACGCGATCAAATTCAAGGCAGAATCAGGATCACTTAAGCGATTTTTCATGTTTAGTCTTAGTCGTTTAAACAATCACGTCCAAGGCAGAATCAAGATTATCTCAAATGCATTGTCGCTTAAGCGATTTATGTATCGCTTAAGCGACTCTTCGCGTTTAGCCTTAGTTGCTTAAGCGATTTATGATCGCTTAAGCGATCAAGTCTAAGGCAGAATCAAGATTATCTCAGATGCATGATCGCTTAAGCGATTTATGTATCGCTTAAGCTATNGGATCTTATTGCCTTCTTTATCAAGATTACTCCATCTTCCAAATTATAGATTTTAAGGCATTGATTCTTAATTTCTCATATATAACGAGTTTGGGTAGAACTCACCTCCAAGAGTTAGCTTAAGGGAGGAGTGAGTTCAATCACATATATATATTATAATCACCTACCAAATTTGTGATGTGGGATAAATACAATTTCTAATAGGTGTGATATTTTTTTATTATAATAGCAGTCGTGGGGACTCAAATTTGAGAGATTATATTAAATCATTCTCTTGCTCTTTCGCTGTCAAGGGAATTCGATATTGAGAGACTATGTTAATCATCTTTTGCTCTTTTACTATCCAACCACTCAGTGATAATTTTGTGAGAGTCTTGTTCTATTAAGAAGAAAGAACCATATAATGCACAAAAAATTGAATTAATGCATGTCTAATCAATTAAGTTCTCAACGAATCGTGCAGGCTATTATTTTTGGTAGGTGACCAATAAAATAACCCAATTATTTCCTCTAAATGCATCCCCGACAACAAATAATGTGCTCCATTGACATTTTAAATAGTACCAAAATACACGTTTTCTCACATTAATATTATCTTTTTGTTAGGAGATCACGCAGCGAAAAATATACATTTGAGATGAATAATAAAAGAATAAAATCACATAATATAAACAGATATGATATTTACATGGTTTGACAAAACCTACCTATATTCACAGATGAGAGAAATCTACTATAGTTTTATGAATATGATATACAAGAGTACACAACACTATAAATCTGATACATAAAACAAAGCGGAAACAAACCTAGTTTCTAACCACGCTCAACCTAGTAGCTAGAGTGAAAACGATCCCAATTTCTAAGACACTCTCCCTATTGTGTTTAATAATTCTTACATCAAATATCATGTGTTCTCACATTCTCTTATAACCTTGAATTGGTTCTTACCCCTATACTTATAGGTAGTATATGGGATATTCTATTCCTAATAAGATTCATATATCAATTCTTAATTAGACTTTCATAATTTTATTCCTATTTAGAATGATATTTTTTACTAAAGAGTTTTCTTAAAGACATACAATTTTATATGGAAACAAATAAGAAAACGAGCCACAATATCCCAACACTTTTCTCATTTATTAAATTATATACCTACAACTACTTCCGAGCGGTCGAGCGGTTCGATAGAGATTCTTGGATATATTATTCAAGAGGTCTTAAGTTCGAATCCCTTTTTGATTGCTAATAGAGGTAGTTATTGAAAATCTTACTCGGTTGGTAGTTCCAAGGTCTCGAGAGATTAGTTGAGATTACGCGTAAGTTAGTCTAGACACCTGCGATCATAAAAAAAAAAATTATATACCTACTAAATTATATATTACCAAGACTTATAAACTAACTTGGCTCGTGTTCACTATAGATATGAAATATGACAAATAATCTCTTAGTAACCACGAGAGAAATTGAACATTGTTTATTCTTTTCTTTTCAATTCATAAGAAAGTTCTTTTTCTTTATAAAAGAGAAGTAATGAAATTATGTCCTTCTCATACAAGGAACGCAGCCACAAAGTGTCTTAAATAATAAAAAAAGTGGGGCGATTAATGTCACAAAAATGAAAGACCAACAATACCTAAAAAACTCGAAATGATCTCAATTACGGCAACTCATTGGAGAAAATCCTGTGAAAAAGTTTGTACTAATGTTGGTTAAGGTGTTTTTACATTCATGTTAATGTATCACAAAAGCTAAACAAAATTAAAGTTGGCTAATCAAAACTCTCTTTTCTTTTTGTGCGACCGTGTGAAATGATCATTATATTATACCCTTTGTTCTTTTTGAGGGAACCGACCGAAAGCAGGAAAATTTATTTTAGGGTCAAAATGCAATGTTCAAGGAATAAAGGGGTTAGATGAATTTCCATTTAAAAGGGGGATAAAGTGTCAATTTGAACGAATAGGGAGGATCAGATTGAAAGTAAAAAAAAAAAGAAAAACTGAATATTTTGGCGGTGGGGTGGCCAGTAACCGAAAGGGATGCTACTAACCGAAAGGGATGCTACCACGCCACTATAATATGAAAGAACAAATCTTCAAAGTTGGGATTGGAGTACTATTTCAAAGGCGTTAATTTAAAGATGTTTTAAGATATATTTTATGCTTTCAGATTGAATGTTCAATGTTCTTTCTTTCTTGTTTTCTCCTCTTTTTTGCTTTATATGAAAGTGCTTAGAAGCTTTGTAGATTTTTCTTTTGAAAAGCAGTATAAGTGCCTTTATGCCATAAAATGATACAATGGGATATGTCAAAGAATTTTAGGGTATGAACATAATTCCCATTTATTTCTTTATACAGTCAACTCTCCATGGAAACATATCCTTTTATCAACTTGAATTAGCGAACGAAATTTTTATCAACTCTTTCTATTATTAGAGGATACCTTCTATGCCACGACAAATGAAGGTGGCTTCGATACTGTTGAAAAATGGCTTTTAGCAAAATCACATGGGGTAGAAGTGATAATAGAGAAAGGTTTAAGAACTTATATGTAATCGGTCAAAATGAGTTAGTTTATCCCACATTGAAAAGGAATGAAAAGTGGGAAACTTTTGGGGCTTATATAAGGACCTAAATCAATGTTAATTGTATCCCAAGATGTAATTCCATTATACTTCTTTTGTTTAAAGTTCTTTCTTTAAGGACCCTTTAGTTTGCAAGTTTTGTTGTATCTCTCCTTTGTTTTGGGTATTTGTTATATTGCCCAAAAGTTTGTAATATTGTTTGGAGATAGTGGAGTTTTCTTTTGCAGCGTCCGAGGACGTATGTTTCAATACCGAACCTCGTTAATTCCTAGTATTCTTTATTTTTTGCATTTAATTTTGATTATTTATTTATGCTTTACTACTTGTTATTATTATATTCAATAGCTAGCGTTAGAGTTTATGTTTCCGTTGCATAACAGATACCATAATAAATAAGCTTAGAGAGAAGTCACTTCAAAGTTAGGTCAAAGGAGGAGGAAGTCCAATCGTGTGTGTGCATGTGTCCTGGTGCAACCGGTTCAATCGGGGATCCGGGGCTTTTACCAGACCAGGTTAGCAATTTTTCTATTCACAAAAAACCTTAGGATTTGGGACGGTGATCGACAAACAATTGAAGGCCAGGATGTTGAAACTTTTGAAGAGAAAGGACTGGTGAATACAATGGTGGCGACATATCTGATTTTCAGTGAGGGAATCGATTGGAAATTGCAAAACTAAATTGGTGGCAACAGTGGGTTGTTGTCGCCGATTGGCGAGGCAATCAAGGGAGGGGTGATATGGTTTTGGTCAGGAGGCTAAGAGGAGTGTTTTTGTGGTGATGGGGAGTGTTGTCGTCACTAGAAACATACTCTATTTTCCCTGGTTTGTCAACGTCGGTAGTGATGTTTGGGGTGTTTTTGCAAGATTTCAAACCTGTAGGACTTATAATTTGTAGGAGTATTTTTTTTTTTATATTTCAAACTTTTAGACACCGGCTTGATCGGCAGGTTAAACCGGTCAACCCGAGACCTAGCCACTTTGTCAAGTTTTACCCTAAGTTGGTTATTAAAACACTGATATATATATACACTATAACGACGCTCCAACTTAACGATATGAGACAAATTCAACCTTTAATGTATATACAATCAAAGTTCTTGAAAGACTATATAGATTTAATTAATGAATTAATATTTTCCCTTTGAGCCTTAAAACTACGTCTTTGCATTTTCATGAAACGAAAGATTAATAGTGTGTTGATCACTTGATCTTCACATTTTCCATCTTTAGAAAACAGAAAAAAAAAAAATGAGACTTTACGTAAAAATTTGAGTAAAATTTCAAAATAATGACATGTGGATGAATTCAAACAACAGAAACTATAGTAGACTAGTATCAAATTTCAATCAAACATAAGGCTTTTCTTCTAGTTTTATGTAAACTAAGCATTTTAATTCCAAAAAAAAAAAAAAAAAAAAAGATGCAACAATTTCGGTGCTTAAAGCAACTTTCATTGTATTAGTGCTTGTGATTTCTTTGCTTATTTGAAGTTAAACGCAATCGTCTTTCACCGAAATCGTAGTTTAAAGATATGGCTTCAATTCAAATGCCTTTTCTCTTGAAAAATTTATTTGAAAATTTTACTAATCTTAGGAGATCTATATATGGTTTGATTTTGAAGTTTTTGCATACAATTATACCATTACTTTAAACAAAAAACTCATTAAAGTTGGCTAATATTAATAGGGGTGTCGAAAAATCGTATGAATGTACGTGTACGACAC